>NW_028244784.1:1230000-1244170 GCF_964263255.1 Lissotriton vulgaris
CCGGAGAGTCCGCCATCTTGTGTTTCGGTAGAATCGAGACACAAGAGGTGAAAAAGAAAGGGGGAAATAATTAAAAGGGGGCAGAGTAGACACCCCCTGACCCCCTAGGTTTTCAGAGTGGGGCCTAGAAGGACCCTGAAGGGCAAAAAAAAGTTTTTGTTTTTTTAAAATTTTTGCGGGGTAAGTGCTGGGTGCTTTCCCGGGTACGCTCTCCGGTTCCCGCACCCTGAGCGCACCACGGGGGAAAACTGTGTAAAAAAATAGAGTAAAAAAATAAAGTAGAGTGTTTAGAGGAAAGTGATACATTGCTGGAGTGTGTCACAAAAATGATGCAACTCCAGTAATGTATCCTTTCAAATGGGGCTAGTCCCATGTGAAAGGGCCTGCGTCAGTCTTACGCCTGCTGTGAGGCAGGCGCAAGAAAAGTGACGCAGTGAAATATCATAGATTTCACTGCGTCACTTCTAGGACCCTTTCTTGCGTCAATACGCCCCCTTTGCATACATTACACCTGGCGCAGGTATAATGTGGCGCAGGGGTTTACAAAGTGACGCATTTACATAGATGCGTCACTTTGTAAATATGACTCAACAAGGTGCATTTTTTACACCACTGGTGCATCACAAAAAGTGACGCACTGGTGGCGTAAAAGTGACGGATGGCCTCATAAATGAGGCCTTCAGTCTTCTACTCATGCGTCATATTTAATGTATGACGCATTATGTCGCAAGGAGTTACAGATATGTCAGTATTTCTGACGTATCTGTAAGCGCAAAGTGATGCATTGCTGGAGTGTGTCACAAAAGTGACGCAACTCCAGCAATGCATTCTTTCCCATGGGGCCAGCCTCATGTGAAAGGGCTTGCGTCAGTCTTACGCCTGCTGTGAGGCAGGCGCAAGATTTTGACGCAACGGTGTCGTAAAAGTGACGCAGTGAAATCTCATAGATTTCACTGCGTCACTTCTACGACCCTTTCTTGCGTCAATACGCCCCCTTTGCATACATTACTCCTGGCGCAGGTATAATGTGGCGTGGGGGTTTACAAAGTGACACATCTATCTAGATGCGTCACTTTGTAAATATGACTCAACAAGGTGCATATTTTACACCACTGGTACGTCACAAAAAGTGATGCACCGTCGGTGTAAAAGTGACGCATGGCCTCATAAATGTGGCCTTCAGTCTTTTACTCTAACTTTTTCTTTCACTTTCTCTGTTTCTTCACTGCCTTACTCACTTTGTCTCACACTCAATTGTGTTGATGCAGTCTGTATCTCCACTCTTTCATAAAAATCACTGCTCTTTTCTTACCCTTCCACACCACCGTTCTTTTACTACATTTTCTTCACTTATCCACATTCCCCATGTTCACTCTCCTTCTCCTCACTCTCGTTCCCCACACTCACCTTCTTTCAGTCCCCCTACTTCACTTCCCTTTCCCTCTCGTCCCTTTCTTTGCTTTCTCACTCATTTTCCTCTCTTCTCTCACTGCACTCCACTTCAGTTACTCTTTTTAAGAATACAGCTCTTTGATAAGAATTGGAGGTAGTTCTGAAAAGAACATTTTTTTTCTTCTTTTTTACTTTTTTTCAACAGAAACAAACACAGGGAATGGGAAACTGCTCAACAGAAGCAAACCATGAGCATAACACTTTGTTCCCCATAACAAGTAGCTGATCACATTTTTTGCATTTTATTACGGCTTCATTAAATGCAGGCTGAATGTTAAGGATCAGCTCTTCTGGTCTCCCCCTCACCGATGTAATTGGTCCTCCGGTTGAAGTAGAGGCACCATCCCTGGGAGCCTCTTGTGCCAGAGCTCTGACACTCTCCCGGGCAAAGTTCTGGGGGTGCCTCCTCTCGACGTGGCGAATCATGGTGGAGTTCCCAAATGAATATTTTTTGGTGGGGTCACCCCGTGAGAGGACTGTATGACAAATCCGGCACTCCACCTTTGGAGCATTTACTTTTTTTATCATCTGGAATGGAAAAAAACTTCCATATGAAGTGTTCTTTTACCCGGGGTGGAGGAACCTCTTCATCAATAACTTTCTCTGTGTCATCTTCACTGCTGGATGTTCTGGCAGCCATGGTAATCCAACAAAGATCCAAGAGCAAAAAGTCAGGTCTTGCAGTCACAAAAGTGAAAGAAGAAGTGAAGGAAATGGGTGGGGATTTCATTCTTTGTAAAAAAAACTGTTAGCAACCAATGAAAAGAGTTATTTTAAGGTCACATGACTTGACGCGCTTACGCTGCGCGCAACGGAGCGCTTCCGGGGGCGCTTACGCGGCGCAAACGTAGGCGCTTCTGGGGGCGCTTACGCGGCGAGCCTGAGCGACGTTTTGATAGCTTTACGGAAATGTAACTTCATTTTCATTTCGTAAATCAAAAATACTGCTTTTATAAGTATGGTACTAAATGTCTTGCGTTATTATTTACTTTTCATACATATTTTTTTTAACGAACGCAGAAATAGCGCTCTCGGTGCGCTCTCCGGAGAGCTTACCGGTGCGCGCACCCTGAGCGCCCCAGGAAAAAATGATTAAAAAAAAACCAAAACATTGGAAAAATATTTTTCAAAAATAAATTAATAATAATTAATACTTACTCAAAACAGCAAATAAAAAAATAAAAAATCGTAGGTTACAAACTTGATATAGAAAGGAATTAGCTTTTGAAAAACCTTTGAAATTCTTTGAAAAAAACAGAGGTTTTACAATCGTTATAGTTTGGAATTAGCATTTAAAAAACCATTGAAATTCACTAAAAAAAACATAGGTTTCACATTTGTTATAGTTAGGAATTAGCATGTAAAAAACCTTTGAAATTCATTAAAAAAAACATAGGTTTCACAACAGTTATAGTTAGCTGAACATTTTACTCATACAAAACCATTGAAATTCCCACGTTTTAGTTAGTTGGACTCACTATAACTTGCGCACCCGCAATCCACTGCTGATGATGTCACATATTATATCATTCATGACATGGTCAGTGACATCACTGATGACTGATCAGCAGTGGATTTTTTAAATTAATTTCAAAGGTTTTTTAAATGCTAATTCCTAACTAGAACAAATGCGAAACCTATGTTTTTGTTAGTGAATATATATATATATATATATATATATATATATATATATATATATATATATATATATATATATATATATATATATATATATATATATATATATATATATATATATATTACCTACTGGCGGTCACCAGTAGGTAGTTATAGTTAAGATCTACTTTCCATAGGAAATCCGCAAAATTCTATTGGGAATAACTTTGGCGCCAGTGGACGAATCTTCGCGAATTTCTCAAAGTTCGTGGCCCGCTCCGCTCCTTCCCTGAAAATCTGGGGGGGGGATTCGTCAAGCGGGGGCCGAGATAAAAGTGGGGTCCCAAAATGTGTTTTCCCCATGTTAATTTCCATAGGGCGGTCAAACTCACTTTTAGTCCGAATGGCTGAATGGATTTCCACCAAACTTGGCAAAATTGTAGGGACTGGTACCCTGATGTGCCTTTGCTATGTATCAAGATATATGCTCCAGTGGTTTTTACGAAAATTAACTTTGAAAAAATATATAGTGGGCTACATTGGGCTATATATATGTTAGAGCCCAAATGTAGCCCAATGTAGCCCAAAGATGGCCACCAGAGACAAAAAAACCAAATGTAGCCCAAATATCAGCCAGATGTAGCCCAAAAATTTGCTATTAAAAAACCTATGAAATTCACTGAAAAAACCATAGGTTTCACACACGTTATAGTTAGGAATTAGCATTTAAAAAACCTTTGAAATTCACTGAAAAAACCATAGGTTTCACACTAGTTATAGTTAGGAATGAGCATTTAAAAAACCTATTAAATTCACTGAAAAAACCATAGGTTTCACACCAGTTATAATTAGCTGGAAATTTTACCGACATAAAACCATTGAAATTCCCACGTTATAGTTAGTTGGACTCACTATAACTTGCGTGCCTGCAATGCAATGCTGATGACGTCACATAATACATCACTCATGACATCACTGATGACACCATCCTTGTGACAGAGTGACAGACCTCCTTTCAGTGTAATGCAACCCTTGAAACACATATGCAAAAATAGAAACTAAAATTTTCAAAAAAATAGAGATACCCATACCAGTTTCAACAACCAATTCAGTAATACCACCATCTATATACACATCCACTCATTCACCAACAGTTCTATATAGTCACTCATACATATATTCACTCATCATATCTAGTGAAACACCTATACATCCTGTTACACACCGACAGTCATCCAAAAGTTACTCACACACATAATCACACATGCAAATAAACTATTGATCATCCATTTATTTGCATATACAGCTATACACACACTACCACCTTACTTCTAAGGAAACTTACACATACTTACTCTCTTAAACAATCACTTATAGAAACACATACTTATTTAAACAGGAACTCTTACAATCTCTCACTCTCACATATATTCACTTATATACATCAATACTCAGATTTACTAGATTAAAACATATGTAGTTACTCATTAAGACACTAGTGAGACAGTCAGTCACTCACTAACACACACATATACACACTCATCCACCCATACAGTCCTGCACATATGCTGTCTTCAAAACGCATACAAACAGTGAGTCAGTCATTGATGCATCTATGTGCTAAGTAATACCCCCACCAAACCATACAGACACTCATACTGATACTAAAAATATAAAACAACAAAAAAGAATAAAAGAAACAGTGACACCATCCTTGTGACCGAGTGACAGAACTCCTTTCAGTGTAATGTAACCCTTGAAACACATATTCAAAAATAGAAACTAAAATATAAAACATATTGATTTTTCAGAAAGACACACATTCCCTGGATGGTGTCATCAGTGATGTCATGAGTGATGTCACTGACCATGTCATGAGTGATGTAATATGTGACGTCATCAGCAGTGCATTGCAGGCGCGCAAGTTATAGTGAGTCCAAGTAACTATAACGTGGGGATTTCAATAGTTTTATGTCGGTATAATTTCCAGCTAACTATAACTGGTGTGAAACCTATGTTTTTTTCAGTGAATTTAATAGGTTATTTAAATGCTAATTCCTAACTATAACTAGTGTGAAACCTATGGTTTTTTTCAGTGAATATATATATATATATATATATATATATATATATATATATATATATATATATATATATATATATATATCATTTTTTTTTTTACCAAAGACGCAGCACTTCAGGCTTGGATTAATCAACTTGATTTATTTCATTTCAATGCTCGGACTAACATGTTTCAGCCACACCTTGGCTTTTTTCACGGTAAGTGAGCTATCATTTGTGTTTGCCTTAAATCCCATTTCTGCCTTAAAGTGGCATTCTGGGATATGTGGTCCAAAATAATTATATACTTATTTACAATTCATTTTTAGCACCAGGTCATCAAAGTCAGCTTTTGATACCATTTGATCAGTAATTAACTTCATTTCCTTGATAAGGTATAGTACCTGGGCAGAAAATTACGCCAGCATTTTGGGTCAACTTGTTATCATAGAGCATTCAATCTAGGCTCTCCTCGCATATTGGCAGCAGTTACTCTTTTTTATATTTGGTCTGAGTTATCTAATTGGAAGGATATACTATCAATATTCTATTGTCTGATCAGGGTTGACATATTTATTATCAGAGCCTATACGATACTTAGGTTTGTTTTAAAGGTATAGTATCTAAAAAACACACATAGCAGCAGAGTAGTAAAGTTCAAAGCTATCAAGCATGGGGATCTTCCATTTTCATTTTAGCTCTTTTCTGTTATTCTAAATGTACATAAAGTTCTTCATTCGGTTTGCCTTGGTTTCTTTTGTCTGTTTCCGCCCTGTTCTTCATGTTTCACGATGTAGATTCCATAATATGACTTTGCCCTCCAATCACTGTTCTGACAGACTGCCATGTGCTTGGCCGTGGCATATGACATGTTCTTATTCTTCACAGCCCTGATATGTTCCAGGATTCTTTTTTTCAATGTACATGTCGTGTTCCCAATGTATTGCAATCGCATTTACATTCAATGATGTATACAAGGTGTGTTGATGTATATGTTATTTTCTCCTCAATTTGGATTGGTTTGCCATTTGGTTCATTAAAAGTGCTCTTATTTTGTCCAATTTTGCACGACTTACAGACACTACATTTCTTGAAGCCTTTCTGTTGATTCGTGAGCCAGTTTTTCTTCTGTGGTTCTTTAAAATGGCTCTTCACAAGTTGATCTTTTAGTGACTCTGTTTTTCTATATCCGACCCATTGGTCTTTCGCCCAGCATGTTGCCAATATCTGGATCCCCTGATATTAAGTGCCAGTATTTCCTCATTTTGTTGGCAATGATGCCACTCTCTTTACTGTAGGTTGTTATAAAGCGCGGTGGCCCTTGTTTTTTCTTTTGCTTCATTGTTTTTAGTGTTGGCGTTTCTTCTCTTGTTTTGGTTGTGGCACGTTCTTTACTTTTTTCAAGTACTCTCATATTGTATCCTCTTGTTCTTATTCTAGTCATTGTCTCCTGTATTTTCTCTTCTGCATCAGAGACTTTTGAGCAGTTTCGCTTCATGCGAATGAACTCGCAATATGGTATACTTGACAGTAATTGTCTTGGATGGAAGCTAGTTCCGTGCAATATACTGTTTGTTGAAGTTTTCTTTTGGAACAGAGTTGAGTGTATTTGTTTGTTGTCAATATACACTTTAAGATCTAAGAAATCTATTTCTTTTTCGCTAGTTGCACATGTAAATTCCAGACCCACTTCATTTTGGCAGTGTTTCGAATAATAAAAATTGAAGTTGTGTTGTGTGCCATTCCAAATCAAAAACAAATCGTCTATAAAAACGGACACATTGGATAATTTTATCCAGGTCTGTTTGGTTTGCAGGGTCCCATGCAATGGTTTTCTCCCACCATCCCATTATCACATTTGCGTAGTTTGGCGAAAAAGATATGCCCATTGCGGTGCCACATTCTTGTTTGTAGAGCTGATGATTGAAAATAAAGAGATTGTTAGTGAGGCACAGTTTATTCATTTCAAGAAGCATGCGGTGTGCTGCAATTCATTGATATTTCGTTGTTTTAAAAATAGCTGCATGTATTGAGTCCAACTTCTTATCGGATCGATGTGTATAGACATACCACATCAATGGTCACTAGTAGATATTGTTCGTTCCATGTGATTCCATTTAAAATTCTCAAAAAATCACTGGTATCTTTTATTTATGACCTCATGTTTTTGGTAATAGGTGCTAGGAATATGTCGACATATTGAGACACGCTTTCATAAAGGTTGTTCCAGGATGAGACAATTGGTCTCCCCGGTGTATTAATGAGTGTCTTGTGTATTTTAGGAAGGAAGTAAATGGTTGGTGTTCCTGGAAAATCCTTCACAAGAAACTTGAATTCATCGTCATTTATCAATCCCTTATTTTTCCAATCTTGTAGGAGTTCATTTAGTTGCATTGTCATTTTGGTAATTGGGTTGTTATCCAATTTGCAATCATTTTTACAGTCCTTCAGTTGACGCATCGCTTCCTTTATATAGTCCTGGGTATCCATGAGGACTATGTTTCCCCCCTTGTCAGCGAGCTTTATTATTAGATTTGCATTCTCTTTCAATGTCTTACTTATGATAACAAGTTGACCAAAAATGCTGGCGTAATTTTCTGCCCAGGTACTATACCTTATCAAGGAAATTAATTTAATTACTGATCAAATGGTATAAAAAGCTGACTTTGATGACCCGGCACAAAACAAGAATTGTAATTATGTATAAAATTATTGTGGACTACATATCCCAGAATGACACTTTAAGGCAGAAATGGTATTTAGAACAAACACAAATGATGGCTCACTTACCGTTAAAAAAGCCAAGGTGTGGCTGAAACGCGTTGATCCGAGCATTGAATTGAAATAAATCAAGTTGATAAATCCAAGCCTGGAGTGCCGCGTCTTTGGTGGAAAATTGTTGCTTTGGGTCATGATCCAACCCCTACGCAGGGCACCGGTAGGATCAATTTGTGCTGCGTGTGTGTGTATATATATATATATATATATATATATATATATATATATATATATATATATATATATATATATATATATATATATATATATATATATATATATATATATATATATATATATATATATATATATATATATTGCCAAACTCCCACCAACGCAGGAAATGGAGTCGCACACCAGCGGATTGCCAAACAGGTAATTTATTCACTTTGCGGGGCGTTTTCCTGACGCGTTTCGTCCACCATTGGACTTTATCAAAGGTTACCCCTTACACCATTTCTGCTGCCAAACCACAGGTGATTGCCACAGTTGCATTTATTGACCCCCAGTGGTCAAGACCTCCAATGGTCGTGTCGTCATTTTGCAAGGCATGCTGGATCCTGTAGTTTTTGGCAGTAGTAGTTTCTCTGCCCTCCATTAGGCGGTGTTAATTAAAAAGTGTCTGTTGGTTCCGCGTTGCTGTAGGCGAACCACTTTTCAGTCCGCTTCCAGAGTCATACCGATGCCGGTCATCGGTGGCAACCGCTTTCCCTTACGTGCGTCACGACCAAGAAGAGGTGGTTCAAGTCGGGAAAGCCTCTGGCGCGCTTGCTGACTGTGCGTCCTCCCGCGGCAGAACCACGCCGCCAAACATTGCCAAACTCCCACCAACGCAGGAAATGGAGTCGCACACCAGCGGATTGCCAAACAGGTAATTTATTCACTTTGCGGGGCGTTTTCCTGACGCGTTTCGTCCACCATTGGACTTTATCAAAGGTTACCCCTTACACCATTTCTGCTGCCAAACCACAGGTGATTGCCACAGTTGCATTTATTGACCCCCAGTGGTCAAGACCTCCAATGGTCGTGTCGTCATTTTGCAAGGCATGCTGGATCCTGTAGTTTTTGGCAGTAGTAGTTTCTCTGCCCTCCATTAGGCGGTGTTAATTAAAAAGTGTCTGTTGGTTCCGCGTTGCTGTAGGCGAACCACTTTTCAGTCCGCTTCCAGAGTCATACCGATGCCGGTCATCGGTGGCAACCGCTTTCCCTTACGTGCGTCACGACCAAGAAGAGGTGGTTCAAGTCGGGAAAGCCTCTGGCGCGCTTGCTGACTGTGCGTCCTCCCGCGGCAGAACCACGCCGCCAAACATTGCCAAACTCCCACCAACGCAGGAAATGGAGTCGCACACCAGCGGATTGCCAAACAGGTAATTTATTCACTTTGCGGGGCGTTTTCCTGACGCGTTTCGTCCACCATTGGACTTTATCAAAGGTTACCCCTTACACCATTTCTGCTGCCAAACCACAGGTGATTGCCACAGTTGCATTTATTGACCCCCAGTGGTCAAGACCTCCAATGGTCGTGTCGTCATTTTGCAAGGCATGCTGGATCCTGTAGTTTTTGGCAGTAGTAGTTTCTCTGCCCTCCATTAGGCGGTGTTAATTAAAAAGTGTCTGTTGGTTCCGCGTTGCTGTAGGCGAACCACTTTTCAGTCCGCTTCCAGAGTCATACCAATGCCGGTCATCGGTGGCAACCGCTTTCCCTTACGTGCGTCACGACCAAGAAGAGGTGGTTCAAGTCGGGAAAGCCTCTGGCGCGCTTGCTGACTGTGCGTCCTCCCGCGGCAGAACCACGCCGCCAAACATTGCCAAACTCCCACCAACGCAGGAAATGGAGTCGCACACCAGCGGATTGCCAAACAGGTAATTTATTCACTTTGCGGGGCGTTTTCCTGACGCGTTTCGTCCACCATTGGACTTTATCAAAGGTTACCCCTTACACCATTTCTGCTGCCAAACCACAGGTGATTGCCACAGTTGCATTTATTGACCCCCAGTGGTCAAGACCTCCAATGGTCGTGTCGTCATTTATATATATATGCGGTATGAGTCGTCCTGTGAGTTAGCAAGCAGCGAAACAGTAAGGAGAGACGAGACCCGTTTCTTGGTGTTCAGAATTTTATTTTGCCCAACACCAGTCTGCCATGACGCGTTTCGGCTACCAAAAGCCTTGATCACATGACGCAGTCATGGGGGCTGGCCACCCGTTTTAAAGTGCTAGGTGCCTGATGTGTAATGAACAT
The DNA here is from genome assembly GCF_964263255.1 of Lissotriton vulgaris. Taxonomy (NCBI): domain Eukaryota; kingdom Metazoa; phylum Chordata; class Amphibia; order Caudata; family Salamandridae; genus Lissotriton; species Lissotriton vulgaris. The sequence goes on from NW_028244784.1 coordinate 1,240,152, forward strand.
TAAAAACATACTAAATGCCTGAATGCATTAGATTTTCAGAATACATTTAACTGATAATAATACATGTAAAATACGGGTTGAGTTAATTGTAACTGTATAAATACGAATACCTAACTCAATTGCACTGACATTGTGATTGCATCACATATTAAAGCACAAGATTGAACATGAGTTGTGAATCGGCTATTCGGAATAAAATATATTAAAACACATAAATAGTAACAATGCATTAAAATTATATCAATATTCCTGCTTCCGTGCCGGACTCACATTGCAACAAGATTTTGTTGATACTCTAGTTGTGAACATGTCAAGTTGTCAACCGTATGTTCTTAAAAAAAACAGTAAAATCAATTCAAGACACGCAAATTTAAGAAATTTATCTAAAATTCCGTTCACAATGGTTATGAATCACAATAAACGTCCTGCTCATGTGGGCAGTGTAAATTCTTGTGCAAATAGGCAAAGAGTTCAGTGCATGTTGGTTAAATGTGCAACATCACGCAACAGTAAAATCATAAAGTGCTACCAGTGATAAAACAAAGATGTGCATCTATATTACTATTATAAAGAAAGAACTTGCACCTTTGAGCCAGGTAAACTCGAAAACTACACCACCAATCTGAACACCCAAGACATCTTAGAAAACCTCAGGGCAAGCAGAAGGACATAGGCTACATAAGAATAAAAATAAAACGTTGTTTAAAATATTTAGAAATAAAAATAAAGTAGTCCCTTGCAAGTAGCGCCAGCCGCGACGTATGCGTGAGGGGAGTAGCGGCGTTCACGAGCAACAGGAAGAACGAGGACATGAGCGCCGGGAGGACCGTCTGCGTGAGGGGAGGAGCGGAGTTCACCACCAGCAACAGGAAGAGGGGAGAAGAGGGGAGAACATGAGCGCCGGGAGGAGCTGCGGAGTGGCGAGAAGCGGAGGAGCAGTGGCAGCGCGGGGAGGAGTAGCGGATGAGGTAGCTGACAAGCGGTCAAGCAGTGGAGCGGTAAACACTCCAGCGTGGGGAGGAGCGGCGGATGAGGTAAGTCGGGACCTCGGGGGGGGTTACAAAGCGTGGGAAGCTGCACCTCTCCTGCTGCGATGCAGCCCCCAGCTCCTTTCAGCCCCGGGCAAGGTCGGGGCGGGAGGCAGGAGGCGGGAGGTGGGCGGGAGGCTCAAGGCGCAAGGCGCGAGGCGGGAGGCGGTAGGCGGTATGCCCAATGTCGGGGCGGGCGGCGGGCGGGAGGCTCAAGGCACAAGGCACAAGGCTCAAGGCGGGAGGCGGGAGGCGGTATGGCCAATGTCGGGGCGGGAGGCAGGAGGGATGCGGACTGGGCAATGTCAGGGAGGGGGGACACAAAGGCTTAAAATGCTGCCCCCAGCCCCCTTCTGCCCCGGGCAAAGCCGGGGTGGGCTGGTCGTTGAAGAATAAAGCCGGACAACAGTAATAATGTAAATCCTCTGATACGTTGTATCCTTTAAATCATATTTTGAAGAGGTTGGTGAAATGCTGAAAAAACCAATAAATTCTGTTGCCAAATGTAAAGTAGGAGAATTAGATTTGTAATCCAGATAAATAGGTAGGCAGAAACAGAAGTCAATCAAAGTTAAAGGTTTTATCTTTATTCAGCATAACACAGGAGTGCTGCTGTTCTCCAGTAAATCCAACTGCTGAATGCCAGGCCAACAGCTGTGAGCTTAACTGGACAACCGCACCACGATAGATGAATCTTCAAACATAATCATGTTAGAAGATACACCCTCAACAACGTTACAAAAACATAGAACATGGAATCCTAAAGAATGCCAAACATGGAATGCTAAACATGAAGGAAAGACTTCGAGAAACAAAAGGTAAACAAACCCCTTTACAACCTTCCAGGAAGAGGCTTAACCCCTTGGGCGCGGCTGCGATTCTGCGCCTGTGTGGCAGAATCGCGAGTGGGCGGGTTTATGACGGCCCCCAGCCATCATCAGCACACGCCCACCATAGTGCATGACGGCTGGGGGCCATCATCAACATCGAAGGGGTTAAGGTGCAAAGTGTTGCTCTGCTCCTTGTAATCAATATGGGATCACTCCGCTATTCACAACAGGTGAGCGATGGCTCTGCTGTCTGTGTGATGGACACCATTTCTGTCTGCAATGAGTGTGATATCATAAGTCAGCTGAGCATGTGGTTGATCTCCAACTATAAGGGATAGTTTAGCTGCTGGTGGAAAGTGAGGATAGCTATGCTCTGTGACAAGTGAGTCCTCTATCAAACGTGAGGGATAGCTCAGCTATCTGTGGCAAGTGATGGATAGCTGTTCTCTCTGTGACAGAAAGGAGATAGCTGTGATGTCTTCCCTGAGGACGAATACGTTAAACTGAGCAAGGGGTGTTGCTGCTGTTTGTGGCGGGTGCAGGTGAGACTTTTGCATCCGTCTCTAGATGAGTGACAGGCACTATTCCTGTGATGATGTGTTCTCAGACTCTGCTTGGGGGGACAGGAAGAGACAAGCCTTGTGGTTCCCTTTCATTAGGCAGGCAGGCCTCCATACTGTCTTGCTTAGGAGCCCAGAGCTGCAGAGAGAGAAGAAAGGAGAGACCACTGGGCGAGGGAGTGCCAGTCACACATTTCCCTAAAGAATGTGGCCATGCGAAGGGAGATGGACATCAGGGTTTGGGCCTTGGTCCATCATTGGTTTACTCAGAGACAAGCCCTGCCACCTTTATAGCCATCAAGGGTGCAGCATCTCTTTTCTTGTAATTATAATTGCATGTATATAGCATCCACTTCCCATAATGAGACATTCATGCAGAACCCAAGGTTAGGATTAATCCAGTGATTATTGGTGATTGCTGATTTTTGTCAGCCACGCTAATAAAGTTCTCTGTGGACTGACCCACCTTTTTTAATTCACCACCACTTCACGACTACACTTTCACTCGCCCTCTCAACCGCATGCACCATATGGCTGGAACAAAAGATCTCCGATAAAGAGCCCCTCTACGGGTGCCCGTCAGACATTGCAGCGCCAGTCTGACGAGGAGCAGAACCCATATGATGAAGCATGACATCTAGCTTGCTAGGTGTGTGAGGGTTTTAGTTCCAAAAAGGGAAATGCCCTTTTACCTTTTACCTTCCTCTACGCTGCACGCACACTTGTCTTTTCACATTCTCATCGGGGAACTTTGTACCCCTCTTGTGCTACTAGTTATGAATAAAACGAGAATAGATAAAATATCTGATGATTCAAAGAATTAGAGTGTGGAGGATAAAGGAAATTCATAGGATGTTGTTATTAGTGGCGTTATTAACTACAGGGACAGAGTCTGTGCAGGTTTTTCTTCTCTACAGAGTGAAAGTTTTATAGGTAAGTGTGGCAATCCTCACTGTTATTGAGACCATTAGGCATCTTGCTGTCCAGCATAATGATGTATCTGGTCTCAAGTTTACGCAGTAGCCCTTCTCTGTCACCACCTCTTCGTTGAGGGGGGACACTGTCTATTACAAAATAAGTTAGACCTTTAGGATTTTTTTCATGTGTTGCTTCGAAATGTCTAGCCACAGGGTATGTAGGGTCTGCGTTGATGATAGCCCTCAGATGTTGCAGTATTCTCTTATGTACTTGGGGCCTGGTGCTCCCCACATACCTAAGCCCGCATGGGCATTCTAAGGCATAGACCGCAAACTCTGATTTGCAGTTGAGTTTCTCTCTTATTTTGATGGGAGTGGGAGAGAATGGTATCGTATATTCTGATTTACTGATACCGTTTTTGCAAGCCTTGCATGTGGCGCATTTCAAAAACCCTTTGCTTCCTTCCAGCCACGAGCCCATGACTAGTTCAGGGCTGCTAGAGACCAAACTAGTTTGCATGGATCTAGCGTTTCTGTAAGTAATGTTGGCCGAGGTAGTCACTAGGTTGCCTACAACTGGGTCACTTCTGATTAAAAACCAATTGTTTTTCACAATTTTCCGAATTGATTGGTGTTGGTTGCTGAAAGTCATAATTAGTCTGGTTTCATTGTTTGTATCGGCTT